>NC_023758.2:9829209-9850541 GCF_000499845.2 Phaseolus vulgaris | reverse complement strand
CTTTAATACTTCTTTTATTTTTATTTTTAATTTTGTGATTCTGATGATAATATTTGTTATATTGCATGTAATCAGTGTATATTATTATGAGTATGTACTTTATTAATCAGTTTACAAGGTCACACTTTATGGATTTCTTGCAATATTTTAGGAAAAACTTCTAAAGAATACCTATTAACATTATAAGATAAAAGGATGTAAATGATTAAAAAAAAAATATTATTAAATTTTACTATATTAATAATATAACTATTTCGCAAGTTTTTATAAAGGTTTTAAATTTTCAAATCATTTTAAAGAGACATTAGGTATGTAAATTTTTTTATGCTTGAAAATTATGAATCTAATCAATTATAAATTTTATAAATAAATATAAATTTTTAGATTGATAAAATATATTATTGATAATAATATGACTTTCATTATTCAAATTTTCATTTTATTTGAGAAAAAATAGATTTTCATATGTTCTATGTAAATGATTTTTTGAAATCATAACATAAATTTGTTTGAAAATATTAGTTTTTAAAAATGTTACGCAAATATGAGAATATTTAAAAAAAAAATTGATTTTTTTTATCAAATATTTGTCTGGTCTAAATTGAATTGGTAGATTTAAATATTTTAAAAAATAATTACTTAACAGTTAATTATATCAAAATTTTAATTATATTTTTTAATTTTTTAAATTTATATAATATATTTTTATTAAATTACTATATCATTAAAAGAAAATTATTGAAATTATTTTTTTTAAATATGAAAGAATAAATTTTTAACTTTATAATTTTATTTTTGACCACCTTAATTCTTTACCACATCACGATTTTCAATTTTCTCCATCTTCTCTGTCATGACCACTTGACAAACGTTGTTTACTGTCTCCACCACATAAACATCTCTCAACACTTCATTAGTTTTTTTTTATCAGCAATGAATTAATAGAATCAAATAAAATGGAACACTTTAGAGGTGTCCTAACTCTTATACATAAGATACTCCTAGTTTAAGCAATCAACAAAGCAAAGCAAGATTAAGTGACCCACCACTTAACTCAAGAATCTTAAACTATTTAACCCCTACCCAAACAGAATTGGTTTTGCAAAAACCAGCAAACCAAAAACTTGATGGCTATCTAGCTACTGGAATTTTAACAATCTAAAACCTTGATGTCTAGCTAGCTCCATTCCCATTGCAGCCATTCCAAACCTACTACCTTGTGTACTGCATTTTATTGCCAAAGGGAGGCATGACCTCTGCTGCCAGTCTACTTCCAGTAGCTACAAAAATCTCCGCACATCCTCATCTTTTAAGCACCAAGATGAGGTCTTCTCTAGGGTCAATGACTGAGGACTGGCCGAGACACAAGCCCCCAGTCTTGAGCTATAACTTGTTTCAACGAAGGGACTAAGTGATCGCCCACGGCGACCTACGTGGCGTTGGGTGATAGAACGTGAATAGTGCATCGAAGTGACATCTCACCATACTTTTTCAATCAGCGTACACGTGGCAAGATCAACGGCTATCAGTCGTTGGGTTTTGCGCTTTTTGTATACTATTTAAACTCTTACGCTCCCTTCATTGTTTCATTACTTAACTTAAGCAATTCTCAAACATTTTTCATTCGTGAAAACGCTCTCTCTTCCTCTTTGATAACTTATACCTTCAAAACCTACCTGATCAAAGGTATGATTTTTACCTCCCGATTGCCTTTGTTTTATGATTTCGACGCTCATAACATGTTATAACTGTTCTGGAACTATTTATGTTTTCCGCATTTTTCGTTTCTCTTTCTTCATTTTTTAGTCTCTGTTTTTCTGGTTTGTTGAGTCACACCATCAACCTTTGTTTTTCTTCCTTTCTCCTTTCCCTCTTTAGCTTTCTTATCGAGATGGCCAAAACAAGAACCACATTGAACCCTCCACCTTCTGTCGATTACAAAACCCTCTACCATTGAGCACCTGATGAACTCCTGGCTGAAACTTCCAAACTAAACTCCACCAAAGACGTGAAGACCTATAAGGAAAGCGAGTCCGATGAGAAGTTTCGAATCTTTGGGAGGGAACACGACACATACGTGTCAGTTCAGCCCTGTAGGGAAGGGGAGCCCGTATGCGTTGACGATCGTGCAAACCTTAACGAACCCTTCTTCTTCATGTACTCCACAATCTTCAAGCGGATCAAGCTCCGCTTGCCATTCATGAAGTTCGAGCGCGCACTCCTCACAGAGGTTAACGTGGCCCCTGCCCAGCTACACCCTAACAGCTAGGCCTTTGTGAGAGCCTTTGCCATCCTGTGCAACCACTTCGGCCACACCTCCTCAGTGGACGTCTTCTTGTACTTCTTCGAGGCGAAGAATCCTGGCAAGAGACTGTAGTTGAGCTTTAACAGAGTGGCGGGGAGAGTTCTCCTAACTCTCTTCCAGTTTTCCTACAAGGGCTTCAGGAAAAAGTTCTTTAAGGTATGTTGTAGTGTGCATGACCCTACCCTGTTGGATGGGTTTCCCCTCTACTGGGTGGAGAAACCCGAGCTCAAGAAGCCAAGGAGCCTAGAAGACTTGAGCCTGCCCGATCGTGAGGTGTGTGGCTTCCTCTCCAGCCTAGGGTGGCGTTCAAACACTGATTTGATAAAAAATGAGATGATCAAGGCGTGCCCCTCGCCAGCGATCTACCCGCCTTCCTGCAGCAGACCCTTAAGTGCTTCAAGAATCGGGTGGTGGTGGATAGCTTGGGTGGAGACCCCCTACAAGATCGTGCAGCCCAAGGCCTTGGGGAGTTCCTCATTACGTCCATCCTCTCCATGAGTAAGGTGCGAGATTTACAGGCCGAGATGGCGAAGCTAAGGGAGGAATCAGCCCTTTAGGCCAAGACGTTCTCCCAGCACGAAACTGCTTTGAATCAGGAGCTGGCGAACCTTCGACAAACTGAGAAGGAGACCAAGAGGCTTCTCTTTGAGAAGTCTCAGGAGGCCTTCCAATCTCAATCGAAGATTCTGCCTCTCCGCAATGAAGTGATCGAGATGAGGCCAGGATGGCCAGGCTGGAGGAAAGGGCCACTCAGCGGGAGGTCCAACTTGGCAAGCTGGAGAGGGAGTTAGCCCACAAGGTTGAACTCTTCAATAAAATTGAAGAATAGCTCACCAACGATGTCGTCAATGCTTATGGTGCGAGGTTTGAAGATGCCATGGCTCAGGTTGCCTGCGTGCATCCTGAGATGGATCTCTCCCCATTTGAAGTGACCAAGCGGGTCGTTGACGGGCAGCTAGTGACCAAAGAGTGGCCTCTTCTTTATCTGTAATTTAATGGCTTGACGAACACTTTGTAACTTGTATATATATATATATATACCTTGCTCTTATTTACGAATCTGCTCGCTTTAAGCTGCTTCCTTTGTCTTGGTTGTTAATTGTCGTGTCTTGCACTAACTTTGCTAACAACACATTTAACGCATATTTACACCTTAAGTAGCACGCTTCCTCTTACCTACTTTACCTTCTTACGACCTTCATTTTCATAAGGTATCGGTGATGTGCGCGTAACTCTTGGCTGGTCTTATCTTCGTTGTACGAAGATAGGGAAAACCCCCACTTGCTGCTTCTGACCTTCGTGTAAGATAAGGGAAAGGTCTTCCCAGCGATTTCACCCTTGCCTTCAAGGACAAAGGAGATGTCTTACTAGTGATACTGGTGAACCATGTTGTTCTCAACCTTGACTTACAAACAAGGGAGAGGTTTGCTTTTTGACCTCGACCTTGCTCCATGAGGGCAAGAGAGGATTTAGCTGTTGAACCACGCTGTTCGACCTTGGCCCTCTTACTTAAGAGGGAGGCGTTCTCTGGGAACCATCTTATCCCAATCTTGAAATTTCTAACCCAAGTGAAAAGCTCGTAACTGACCTCGTCCTCGTCCCTTAGGGCAAGGGAGGATTTAACTGGCGAACCATATCGTTCAACCTTGGCGTTCTTACTCAAGAGGGAGGTGTTCTCTGCGAACCATCCTATTCTAATCTTTGTTGAACCAAGTGGTGTTCAAGCTTTGAAGAATCCAAACCCTTTGAAGGATGTTGAAGGCTAGGTTGTGCTTGCTGTTGCTGAGTTGTCTTAGATAGGATCTGGGGTATATTGAGTTTTGTAATTCACTCTTGATTGAATCCAAAGCATAGGCATGCTCAATCCTTTTAAAAGAAAAGTGTTTTTCAAACTAAGTGAAAACCAACCGATTGTTTTGTCGAAACAACCGATTGTTTTATACTTAGGTGTTTTTAGAAAAGGTTGAAAACAATTTTTCAAATGGTTGAGCTGTTAAAACCAAAACAACCGATTGATTCGAGGAAACAACCGATTGTTTGTTTTGGTACCATAACAGAAAAATGGTTGGTGCTTTGACTGAGCATTAAATGTTTTTCTAACTGTTTACGCTCCAGTTTTTAATGCTTTGACCAATCTTTAAAGGCAATTAATAGTTTGTTAAGATTTGATAACAAACAACAACTTTGATATAAAACAGTAAAACAGATTTGGGTTTTACAAGAACATAGTTTTTGAGTTTTGAAAGAGTTAAGATTGCTTAGAGATTGAGATTGATCAAAGAGTGTGAGATAGGATTTCTGCTTGTATTGATTTCATATTTTCTTTGTAACAAGTGTAATCCTTGTATCTGTTGAAAGAAACTTTGTGTGTTTGCTGAGAAGTGTTGTGTGTTCTTGATGGGATCAAGATCATTATTCTTAGTGTTGGTGTGTTGACCAAGAGAAGTGTGTGTCTTGAGGGGATCAAGGTCACTTTCTTGGTTGTGTTGTAAGTGATCTAGGTTTGATTGCTTAGTGGAATTCCTCAGTGGTTTCTAAGAAGACTGGATGTAGCTCTGGGTTTAGAGTGAACCAGTATAAACATCTGTGTGCATTCTCTCTCTCCTTAATCTCTTTAAATTCATTTTTAATATTTGCAAACTGGTATAAACAACCGATTGTTTTACTGGTGCTATTGTTTTTGCTTTGTGTTTTGACAAACTAAATTTCTTATCATTTGTTTCTTGAAGAAATTATCATTCTTGGTTTAAAAGTTTGCGAAAACCCTCTTTAAACAATTCACCCCCCTCTAGTTTAAAGCCATCCATTTTAACAATTGGCATCAAGAGCTTGGTTCTTGAAATTTATTCAAGTTTGATCCTAAAACTGTTTTTTGATGGCTGATAGACTACCTTTTGGGGAAGGTGCTTCAATCAACAGACCACCTCTGTTTTGTGGTTTAAACTACCATTTTTGGAAAGTGAGAATGAAAATCTTTATGGAATCACTTGACAAAGGAATTTGGGATGCAATTGAAAATGGTCCTTTTGTCCCAAAGTTTGAAAAAGATGGATCTTCCATTGAAAAGCCTTGGTCTCAATGGACTAATTCAGAGAGCAAGAAGGCCAAATTTGATTGCATTGCTAAAAACATAATAACCTCTGCTTTGAATTCAGATTTTCAGGGTCTCTCAATGCAAATCTACAAAAGAAATGTGGGACACCTTGGAGGTAACTCATGAAGGTACAAATGAGGTAAAGAGAGCTAGGAAGCATACTCTAATCCAAGAGTATGAGATGTTCAGAATGCTCAAAGGTGAAATAATTGCTAAAGTGCAAAAAAGATTCACGCACATCATCAATCATCTCATGATCCTTGACAAGACCTTTGAAAAGGAAGACCTAAACATCAAGATTTTAAAATGTCTTGATAGAGCATGGCAACCTAAGGTAACTGCTATATCCGAATCTAAAGATCTAACACCCTTGAGCATGGCCTCTTTGTTTGGCAAGCTTAGGGAACATGAGTTAGAGATGAATCGACTCAATGTTCAAGAAAGCGAAGACAAGCACGTAAGGAGCATAGCCTTAAAAGCTTCCAAGCACAAAGGCAAACAAGAATCCAGTGATGATAGTGATGAGGAAAACCTTAGCTTGCTGTCAAGAAAGTTTAGCAAATTCTTAAAGAGGAACCGCAACAAGGACAACAACAAAGATAGGCATGGAAACAAGAAATCTAATGATTTTAATTCAAATAACTATACTTGTTTTGGTTGTGGTGAGCAAGGTCACATAAAGGCAGATTGCCCAAACAAAAGCAAGGAGAAGAAGTCTAGCAACAAGGAAAAGAAGAACAAGACAAAGAGAGCCTACATAGCTTGGGATGAAAATGAAGTATCATCATCAAGATCTTCATCAAGTGAAGATGAGAAAGCAAACATATGTTTGATTGCAGAAGATGATGATGAATCTTGCAGCTTAAGTGAAGTAAGTTCTTGTGCTTCTTTAAATGAACAAAATTATAGTGAATTGCTTGAAGCTTTTCAAGAAACTCACGATGAAGCTAATCGATTGGTGTGCTTTCAAACAACCGATTGAAAGAACTTAACAGCTGGTTGGAAAAGAGAGTGAAATCACTTGAAGATGAGATTGAAAAATCTAAAAATGATTTCAAAAATTCTTCTTGCAAGTGTGACACTCTCATTTGCGAAAATTGTGAAAATCTTGAGAAAAAGGTGAATTATCTTGTTAACACTGTGGACAAGCTTTCAAAAGGAAAATCTAACTTTGAGAATGTCTTGACATCTCAAAACAGTGTTTTTGGAAAGGTTGGTTTAGGCTTTAATCCACAAAACAAACAAGATAAGTTTTCAAAAAAATAATTAAGAAAGTTAGTAAAACAACCGATTGTTAAGTCAAAACAACTAGTTGTTACATGCTTTTATTACATGAAAAAGGGGCATTCAGTTAGTTTCTGCAAAATAAGAAAGTTTTATGTTCCCAAGGGCTACATGAAATGGATTCCTAAAGGATGTGAGGTTCCAAATGAGAAAAAGAAATCAATTGGACCCACATTTTTGAAAGGGCCAAATCTTGTTGCTTGAACTCATGTTTATGCAGGAAATCTAAAGAAGTGTGAAGAACTGAGTTATCTAATCAAGTTCTTGGAATAAAAAGACTAACATTGAAACTGAATCAATGTTCTACATCTGTCCAAAGGCCCTCAACAGTTGAAAGAGGCTTCTTGATCAAAAAGCACATGGCTCATTGAAAGAACAACATAAAGGATAAGACCTTCCTTTTCTCTGTTCTTAATATTTGATTTTAAGTTTTTTTTTTTGTTAAATACTGATGGAAGAGGCCCAAGCACAAGCCCACATGCAAGCCCACCAAAGGGTAGATTTGGGCCAACCATAGAGTTATGGTCAAGAGGATCCAAGAAGACGTTCTTTTACATGTTCAAATGCCATAAACTCTAGTGTAGAGTAAACTTTAATTTCTTGTCAAAATTAGCATAGGAACTTTATTTGTAATTTTCTTAGAATTAATTTTGGCACCTAAAACACCAACCTAGGTAAACTTAGAGTTTCTAAAAAAACCTCTAAATTTACCAAGGCCGGTCTAGAAAGTCCATGAGAGGGGTGAGCATAAAAACTAGACACACCCCTCCCCATGTGCTCATTTGTGCACCCATGTGCTTCACATTTACATTTCATTTGGCTAGCATTAGGGTTGCATTATGGTCCTCCTTAGCCTATAAAAGGAGGAGCCTACACCTTGTATTTTCAAGTTTATTGTGAGTAAAGTTATGCTGCCATTTTGTGCCAAACTTTGCTTCTCCTAGAATTCTAGGCTCTAAACTTCACTTCCTTCACATCTCCTTAGGCTGGCCGAACCTCCCTATAATCATACCTATCATGCACCTTCAAGATCAACACCACTCTTAGGAGGATCTTGCACACACACCTTCATAGTTTCCGCACCACTTTCTTACATGATTCAAGAAGAACTTCATGAAATTTGCCATCATTTGGTATCAGAGCTTGGGTTCTTCAAGATGAGTTGCTTTTGGTCTTTTCATTTCTAGTTCTTCTTTTATTTCATGTTGTTTATCTTATTTCCATAATTGTCTTGCTGTTTTTTGCATTTTAATTTGTTTTGGTGTGCTTTTTGGAAGATCCAACCGAAGCACTTTTGTTCAATTGATCTTGAACAATTTCTTGTGCAATTTGTGATAGGATTCCATACACCTTTGAATTGTTTTCTTTTAGGCTTTTGAGTCTTTATTGCTTTTTAATTTGTTCATATTATGCTTTTGAGTCTTTAATTTCTGAATCCATATATGTTTTGTCAAGTCATGTTCATCCACAATGTCAACAATTCTTAGTAGTCCTTTATTTGGCTTGATTGTTTCTTGATTTTGGGTATCTTTAATTGCTTTGAATCTGCTGTTCTTTGATCTTTTGGTGCCTTTTTAATTTTAGTTTGAGTTCCATTTGTGTTTAGATCCTACACAAATTCTATTTCACAAATTCTATTGTGTTTAAATTTTGGTATCTTGCTGTTTTTGTTTCCAGTTTCCAGAATCCCCTGTTTCACATTTTCTGTGCTGGCTGTTTTGTTCCAGAAAAATATTTTCACTCATAGGAAAATTTTGATTCTCTGGAATATGCAAGTTTGAAGTGTTATAGAAAGGAAAAAAAAGTAATTAGACCAAAAGATTCAACAGAAAAAAAATGATAAATCTTTTAAAATCAGTGTGCAAATCTGAGGCGGTACAGCTGGCGTAACTGAACACCAAAATTGCAAAATTTATTAAGAAAAATTGGTGCATGCGTTTTGAGTGATTCCAAAGCCAGATTTTAGCTAAGATCTTGAATATCTTGCATATCAAATTTCAGAATCATATCTTAAAAACAGAGCTCAGCATAAATTGGGGAAAAAAACACGTTTCTGGCCCACAACATTTTCTAGTGGTGCTGTTTTTTTTTTATTTGGTCATCTAATTCTAGTGCCATTCTTAGGATTCTTTTGTGTGCCTACCTTTATTTTGGTACCTTTTATTTGCTTGCTTAATATTTCTTGGACCTCTTTCTAGTTGTCATAATCTAACCCCTTTTGGTGGTACTGTTTTATTCAATTAAATTGTTTCTTGCTTTTGTTCTTTGACCTCTAATTTGGTGCTGGAAATTGTTCTCCTTTGGTGCTTAATTGAATTGAAACTTGACTTGGGTAAGGTCTAGTCTTTTGATAGGTGATGGAATTGGAGAATTAAGACCTTCATTCTAAGGGGAAACAAAGCCAAGGCCGAATCAAGCTTTCTTGAAAAACACTACAAACACTTGGAGGACCAACAAGCAAAGACAACAAGGAAGTGCATTTAGCAAAAAGAGGATCAACAAAGGGATTTTTCTTAATTTCCTTACAACTTAATTTGTGTTAATTACCTCTTAATTACGTTTTAGACGGTGAGTGTGTCTTCAAGGGCTCCAAGTGTCCAAGAAGCCTCACCTAGGGCCGACTAGTATAGAATTCTTAATTAGCAATTGTTAATTGTTTGTAATTGCCTTTTCTTTTGCTTAGTTAGTGACGCTTTGCATGGTTATTTTGTTAAGTTTGTGTTAAATCGACTAGCTTTGTTGATTAGTAGCTTGCATTGTTTTCTTTCATTGAAAATTTGATTTCTCAACTTAATTGTGTTCTAAGTGGTTTACTAAGAGAAAGTTTTGTGTGAAGACATTGAGGGATAGTTTTTGGCTAAGGCAAAGGCTTGGTATTTAAGTAGTCCTTTGTGACTCACCTCCCTTACCTGGAAACTACCTTCTTTGACTTTCCTAAGTTTTCTCAAGGTAAAATACTTGTATACACAAAGCTTTAGCCATGTCTTCTTCTTCTCATTCTACAAAGTCTATTGGAAGTGAATTAAAATCTTTAAAAAACTCTTTTGAAAGAAGATTCACAAACTGTGCAATCAATTGCTTATAGACAATTGGAGAGTGAGACTAAACTTAATGTTTTGACTAAAGCAAAGAATGAGAAGTCTCAATTTTCAAAAAATTACATTCTCATGCATCTAGCTCTAAACATCATGATTATCTTGGGGAAGAAAGTCTTAGGAAAAATGAATATCATCAACAATTCACTAGGAGAGCTAGGAAAGAGAGACAAGAAAACCTAACCAAGCATAACTCTCACACTCAAGCTAGAGAAATTCCATGTTTAGAATACCTTGGCAATGATCAATTAGCATCTCAATATTTCAATGAATGATCTATGATCTTAAGGGACAAAGATGAGAATAGTAGCCAAGAAAAAGAAGCTAGTGAGAGTGAAGAAAATGTAAAAATAGAAAAGCAAGAGAAAACCCTTTGGAAACAAAAGGCGTGGGAGAAGAGTGTTCCTTCCCACAAGGTCATTCAACAAGAAGGAAAAGTTAAAAATACATTTGAAAATATACCTCTTGTTGAACAACCTAGCCTTACCTTTTGTAAAGGAACACTTGCAAGCCTAGAAAAAAAAGAAGAATCCTTAAAAAAGGCTTGCATAGGTAAAAATATAGTAGATTATTTTACATACATGCCAAGATATCACCAAGTGAAGGTCAAGTCATCTATAGGCATCTACAAAGACAATTTTTTATGTGAAGTAGTGCCTAAAGAAACTTGTCATGTCTTATTGAGACAACCTTTGCAAAGAATTGAAATTTCCATGAATAAAGGTTGTATCAACGAGACTACCTTCACACATAAAAGAGAAATTCTTCATGAAGGAGAACTCATGGGTCAAATTAGAGTTGATAAAACTCTAGAGCTTTTAAAAGGAAAATTATTGTCACCCATGAGAAAAGATGTTCAAAGACATTACCCTAGATACATTTCGTGTTTTAAAAATACATCTAAGGCGATGTCTCATGAACTCTATACTCCTTCACCTTTTGCAAATGATCATTGGGAAGACATAAGCCTAAATTTCATATTAGATCTTCCTAGGACAACAAAAGGTTTTGATTCCATTTTCATGGACATGGATAAACTCTTCCTTAAAGAAGTGACAAGTCTTCATGATTTCTCTTCAAACTTAGTGTTGGATAGAGCTCCAAAAGTTGAAAACCATCATTTGAGGATTCTCTTGGAAAAACTTGCAACTAAGTTGTCCTTTTCAAATTCTTATCATCCTCAAAAGAATGGTCAAAATAAAATTGAAAACATAGCTCTTGTTACATCTGTGTGCATTCTCTCTCTCCTTAATCTCTTTAAATTCATTTTTAATATTTGCAAACTGGTATAAACAACCGATTGTTTCTGCGAAACAACCGATTGTTTTTGCGAAACAACCGATTGTTTTTCTGGTGCTGTTTTTTTTGCTTTGTGTTTTGGCAAACTGAATTTCTTATCATTTGTTTCTTGAAGAAATTTTCATTCTTGGTTTAAAAGTTTGCGAAAACCCTCTTTAAACAATTCACCCCCTCTAGTTTAAAGCCATCCATTCTAACAATCTTGAGATTTCTAACCGAAGTGAGAGGTTCGTAACTGACCTCATCCTCGCCCGTAGAGCAAGGGAGGATTTAATTGACGAACCATATCATTCAACCTTGGCATTCTTATACAAGAGGGAGGCATTCTCTGCGAACCATCCTATCTCAATCTTGAGATTTCTAACCCAAGTGAGAGGTTCGTAACTGACCTCGTCCTCTCCCGTAGAGCAAGGAGGATTTAATTGGCGAACCATATCGTTCAACCTTGGTGTTGTTACTCAAGAGGGAGGCATTCTCCACGAACCATCCTATCCCAATCTTGAGATTTCTAACCCAAGTGAGAGGTTTGTAACTAACATCGTCCTCGCCCGTAGGGCAAGGGAGGATTTAACTAGCGAACCATACTGTTCAACCTTGGCGTGTTCACTCAAGGGGAGGTGTCCTCTACAAACCATCCTCTCCCGGTCTAGAGACTTCTAACCCAAGTGAAAGGTTCGAAACTGCATTGTACAAAATGCTTGAAGATATATTCTTTTAACTGAATAACTAAAATTTTATTGGGTGACCTCGTTAAAAAACCCTTATAAGGGAAAAAGAGTGTTCCCTAAAAACTATGTACAATGCAATAATTCAACTAAAATAAAATTTAAGGTTAGTTGCGTTCCATGTACGACGGATCGCTCCACCTTCTAATGTCTCGAGCTTGTATGCTCCATTCCCAAAGGCCTCTGTCAATCTGAAGGGACTAGTCCTCTTGGGAGACAACTTATTCTCTAGCTGGTATGGATGGGCCCTTCGCATTACCAGGTCAATGACCTGGAACTGCCGAGGTCTTAGCTTGGAGCTGTATTTGTACTCCACCCTTCTCTTCAAAGCTTCAGCCTTGATTCTTGCTTCCTCCCTTACTTCATCTAGTAGGTCCAGGTTCACCTTTCTTTCTTCATTAGACTTCAACCACGAAGTTCTGGAAACGTGGCGAGTTCTCCTAGATCTCTATAGGAATCATTGCGTCCGAACCGTAAACCAAGCTTAAGGGTGTTTCTTTGGTAGTGGACTGGGAGTAGTGTGGTAAGCCCACACAATTCTAGGAACCTCCTCTACCCAGGTCCCTTTTGATGGAGATCAAGCCCAAGAGGACATGGAGGCCAATCAACAAGATCAAGAGGAGGTGGAGGCACAAATAGAAGACGCCCATGGAGGTCAAAGTCCACCTCAAAGGATTACAAGAAGCATGTTCAAAGCTTTGGGAGCTAGAGGACATTTATTTTCTCTTTTGTAATTTCTTTAGTTGAAGGTGCGTAGAGGGAAACATTAGAAACCTCTTTTGTTTTAGCATCTTTTAGTCTTTAGTTAGGAGTCTTAGGGGGGGGGTGTTAGTAGATAGGTGTAGGAGTAGAAAAGGAGGTGCCAAAGTGATTCCAATAGCCATATAGAGAAAGGTTATTGACCTTCTTAGGAATCACCTTGAGTTGGACATTATAGAGGCACTTTTCTTAGAGTTGGATCATTGTTCTAAGACAAGAACTCACCAAAAACTAGTACCAAATCCCAAACTCATTTGGATGAACCAATTTTATGTCAAATTGAACCGAACAAAAGAGAAGAAAAGCAAAGGAACAAGATGAATGGACTGAAATATAAAACTGCCGAACCAAAACTCATAAAAAACAGCAAGAAACCAAACCAAAACTCAAGAACACAAGCTAACAAAAACAATTGAAAGAGAAGAAAGGAGGGAGAAGAGTGCTCATGAAGATGGAAGATGTTGGATGATCTCGCCACTAGAAGTTGGAATGCTCCTAGATGAGAGTGATGCCGCCACTTGAGGACTCCATTGATCCATCAAGATAAGACTAGAGAAGAAGGCTCCAAAAGCTCTCCAAAGTTCACTCAAAATTTGAGTAGAGTTTTCTTAGATTAATTCCAATCTGAATTTTACAAAGAGAGCACCTCTATTTATAGCCTAAGGTGCTGAAAATAAGCTAACAAATTCAAAATTCCCTCCAAAAGCTTCTAGAAGCGCCTAAACAAAGCATGAGGAAGGTGTGACCTTCCTTCACTTTGGCACCTCCTATTCTACTCCTACACCTATCTACTAATACACCCCCCTAAAGCTCCTAACTAAAGCCTAAAAGATGCTAAACAAAAGAGGTTTCTAATGTTTCCCTCTAAGCACCTTCAACTAAAGAAACTACAAAAAGAGAAAATAAATGTCCTCTAGCTCCCAAAGCTTTGAACATGCTTCTTGTAATCCTTTGAGGTGGACTTTGACCTCCATGGGCGTCCTCCATTTGTGCCTCCACCTCTTCTTGAGCTTGATGATGGCCTCCATGTTCTCTTGCTTGATCTCCATCATACTCCCCGAGTTGGAGAGAATTCGACCACGAATTCTGGAGACCTACAGAAAAAGGAGTTAGATCGCTGACATTAAAAGTATGACTACCTAAGAATGTATCAGGCATATCTAACTCATAAGCATTGTCATTAATCCTCTTGAGGACTTGGAAAGGTCCATCCCCTCGAGGCATTAGTTTGGACTTCCTTTGAGTAGGAAAACGATCCTTCCTCAAGTGAAGCCAAACCCAATCGCCCTCATCAAACAACAATGCTTTTCTCCTTTTATTGGCAAGTTCAGCATACTTGCCAACCTTCTTCTCAATTCTCTTCTTGATGTCTTTATGCAAAGTTTTCACAAAAGAAGCCTTTTCATCCCCATCTTTGCACAAGACATCTCAAGAAGGGGAATAGGAAGAAGATCAAGAGGTGTTAGGGGATTAAACCCATAGACCACCTCAAAAGGAGAATGGGAGGTGGTAGAATTTACTACTCGGTTATATGCAAACTCAACATGGGGTAGTAAATTCTCCCACACTCTAGGATTCCCCGAAATAAAGCATCTCAATAGTTGTCCCAAAGTTCTATTCACCACCTCGGTTTGACCATCAGTTTGTGGGTGGCAAGTGGTAGAAAATAAAAGCTTAGTTCCAAGCTTGCCCCACAAGGTCTTCCAAAAGTGACTCAAGAACTTAGGATCTCTATCGGACACTATAGACCTAGGAATCCCATGCAAGCGAACCACTTCTTGGAAGAAGAGGTTTGCAATGTGGCATGCATCATCCACTTTGTGGCAAGGAATAAAGTGAGCCATCTTTGAAAAACGATCCACTACCACAAAAATGGAGTCCTTTCCCTTTGATGTCTTGGGTAAGCCTAAGATGAAATCCATAGATATATCTACCCAAGGCATTGAAGGGATAGGAAGAGGAGTATAAAGACCATGGGGATGCATTTTAGACTTAGCTTTGCGGCAAGCTATGCATTTATCACACAAACTATGAACATGTTTATGCATATGAGGCCAAAAGAAATGTTCATGCAACACATCCAAAGTTTTAGCAACCCCAAAATGTCCCATTAAACCCCCCTCATGAGCTTCTCTAACAAGAGATAATCTAATAGAGCATTGGGGAACACAAAGACGTTTTCCTTTAAAAAGAAAGCCATCTTGAATAAAAAAGTCTTTGTGTCCTCCTTAAGACACTCTTGATAGAGGAGAGAAAAATCAAGGTCATCATGATAAAGTTCCTTAATGTGATCAAAACCAAGATATTGAGAGGTTAAAAGATTTAGCAAGGTGTATCTTCTAGAAAGAGCATCCGCCACAATATTTATTTTGCCTTGCTTGTGTTTGATCACATAAGGAAATTGCTCAATGAATTCCACCCACTTAGCATGCCTCTTGTTAAGTTTGTTTTGGCTTTTCAAATATTTAAGAGATTCATGATCACTATGTATCACAAACTCTTTGGGAAAAAGATAGTGTTGCCAAGTAAACAAAGCCCTAACAAGTGCATATAATTCCTTATCATAGGTGGAATAGTTGAGATGACTTCCCTTCAATTTCTCACTAAAATAGGCTATGGGGTGGCCCTCTTGAAGGAGAACAGCCCCAATACCTATGCTTGAAGCATCACACTCAATCTCAAATGTCTTAGTGAAATTAGGAAGGGCCAAGATGGGAGCATTAGTCAATTTTTCTTTCAAAGTATCAAAAGCATTTTGTTGTGCTTCTCCCCAATGAAAGACCACATCCTTTTTCACTATGTCATTGAGTGGTGCGGCAATGGTACCAAAGTTTGGGACAAATCTTCTATAGAAAGAAGCAAGCCCATGAAAACTTCGGACCTCATTCAAAGATTTCGGTGTAGGCCAATTTTGAATGGCCACCACCTTTGTTTTGTCCACATGGACCCCTTTACAACTCACAACAAACCCTAGGAATTCTATATGATCAAGAGCAAACATACATTTAGCAAGGTTAGCATACAAATGTTCCTTCCTAAGGGTTTCAAAACTTGCCTAACATGCAACCTATGGTCATTCAAAGATAAGCTATAAATGAGAATGTCATCAAAGTAAACCACAACAAACTTACCAATGAAAGGTCTAAGAACATGATGCATGAGGCGCATGAAGGTACTTGGTGCATTAGTTAAACCAAAAGGCATAACTAACCACTCATATAAACCAAAGTTGGTCTTAAAAGCCGTCTTCCATTCATCACCCGGTTTGATACGGATTTGATTGTAGCCGCTTTTAAGATCAATCTTTGAAAAGATTTTTGAACCATGTAATTCATCCAACAAATCATCTAGTCTAGGTATGGGATGCCTATACTTAATGGTTATGTTATTTATGGCCCTACAATCCGAACACATTCGCCATGTGCCATCCTTTTTTGGCACTAAGATGATAGGCATAGCACAAGGACTCATGCTATCTTGCACCCACCCTTTCTCAATCAAAGCCTCAACTTGTTGGCGAATTTCCTTGGTTTCACTTGGATTGGTCCTATATGCTGGACGATTTGGTAAAGAAGAGCCCGGTATCAAATCAATTTGGTGCTCAATCCCTCTCAAAGGTGGAAGTCCATTTGGAGGATCTTGAAACACATCTTTGAACTCTTCTACCAAATTTTCCAAGCAATGAGGACTATCAACAAGTGATTCTACTCTAAGAGTTCTAGGGATGGCTAAAAAAAGAGGATGATGAGCCACTATTTCCCTTTCAATGTCACGCCTAGACACAAGGAGTGTAGGCTTAGAACTCTTATCTTTTTTATCTTTTTTATCTTTTTCACTCTCCCTCTTTTTCTTCATGATAACTTGGTCCTCATGGACTTCTCTTGGAGAGAGAGATTTTAAAGTAACCTTGTGACCATGGAATTCAAAAGATATTTGTTGGTAAAGCCATCATGTAAAACTTTTCTATCAAATTGCCAAGGCCTTCCCAAAAGAACATGAGTGGCTTCCATGGGCACAACATCACATAATACCTCATCTTTGTATTTTCCAATGGAGAAATGGATGAGGACTTGTTTATTAACAATTATTTCTCCTACTTCACTAAGCCATTGTAATTTGTAGGGCTTTGTATGAGAGATAGTAGGCAATCCAAGCTTATCTACTACTCTTGTACTAGCCACATTTGCACAACTACCCCCATCCACTATCAAGGAACAAATGTTGTTTTGAATAAGACATCTTGTATGGAAAATATTTTCCCTTTGACTTTCATCAAAAGGTTGTGAAACTTGTCCAAGAAGTCTTCTCACAACTAACAAGTCCCCTTCAAGTGGACATTCGCTCTCTTCCTCACTAGATGCATGAGAATGCAATGAATGCTTTGGAGAATCCGAATCATGCTCACTAACTACAATGCCCTCATGCATGTACATACTTCGTTTGGAAGGACAATTTGCAGCAATATGACCATAACCCATACATTTAAAGCATTTAGTGTTAGATGTTCTAGTGGGAGACTTAGGTCTAGAAGTTGATGGCTTAGATTCCTTGGGTTTGAAAGAAGAATCTTTGGAAGGATGTTTAGAAAAAGAAGTTTTGTTTCTCCAAGACTTGGAGTAGTATCCATCATTGGAAGCATTTTTAAAAGAGTTTTTCTTAGCAAGTTGGGCTTCCACCTTCATTGCAAGATGAACTAAAGAGCCCAATGATGAATACTCTTGTAACTCAACAATGTCTTGAATATCCTTCCTAAGACCACTCACAAACCTAGCAACCATGGCTTCTTCACTTTCTTCTAATTCAATTTTAAGCACAAGCGTCTCAAGCTCCTTATAATATTCATCCACATTTAGCGTGCCTTGTTGAAACCGTTGGAGTCTCAACATGAGGTCTTTCCTAAAATGTGGGGGCACAAACCTAGCGCGCATATGATCCTTTAAAGAGTTCCAAGAGTCCACGGGAGGACCCTTGTGATAGATAATGTCCTTTACAATTCCATGCCACCATTTCATGGCATAATCACTAAACTCTAGGGTGGCTAGCTTGAGCTTATGCTCATCTTGGATCTCATGGATCTCAAAAATTTGTTCACACTTAGCCTCCCAATCTAAATACACATTTGGATCACTAGAACCATTAAAACAAGGTAGTTTGACCGAAGGAAGCTTGGACTTTGCATCATGGTAGAAGCCATTGCCGTAGTGAATTCTTTCCCCTTGGTGATGATGTCTTTGTCCATGGACTTGGGGTGGAGGTCTCCTTCTCCTATGCTCATCTTCACGGCCAACATCATTTGAAGAAGCTTTGAGAGGTCTATGATGTCCATCATGGATAGAAGGAGATGGTCTAGCTGTGTTGGACCTCCATCTTTTGCAATTTCTCCTCCAACCGTCTAATTGTTCTTTGAGCTTCATGTAATTCACCAAGAATTGAAGCTTTGGAAGGAGAATTCTGCTTGTAGGATGCATCACTTGAAAATCCAGCCATTTGTAATTAAAAACAGCAAACACACAAAACAGCAAACAAGTTAAAAATTAGCAAAAACAGTGAGCTTTGCAATGAAACTGCCGAAGTGAAATAAGGCTGAAAAAGATATCACTCTCAAAGAAATAATGTTCTTGCACCAATCTGATCTTGAGGCCTTGGAATCCTCAAATGAAATATGTCAAAGCAAGCACACCAATCTTAAGAGCAAACCACCACAAAACCAAAGAAACAATAAAGACAAACAAGAAAAGGTATAAGCAAGGAAAGGTAATTGCAAAAAATACTATATGTAAGACAAACTCAAAGAGTAAGAATGAAAGACAATCAAGAAAATAAAGAACTCAATGAGAAAAGTAGGCACACAAAAGAATACCTAAGGAAAAGCACTAGAGTAGATGAAGAAAACAAAAAAATTTAGCTACTGGAAAATTTTTTTTTTTTATGCAAACTGTGCTTGATATTCACTGATTTAACTGGAATTGTAGAGCGAACTGGATTATGAAATTTAACCACAGAAACTTCAAGATGTTAACTCAATAATGGCACTGGAATCAATTAAAAACAGTAAGCCAATTGAGAGAAATAAATTTTTTAAAATCGCTGCCAGATTACCGTATTTTTTTCGGCAGGAATGTACACTTTTTTTATTTTATTTATCATTTTTTGTGTACTTCATATTTTTGAATGATTCTTTTTTCTATTCTTTTCTAACACTTTGAATATCTCAAATCCAGAATTTCAGAATTTTACAGTACGTAAATCAATTGCAATAAGGAAAAACAGTAAGCACTTTTTTCAGAAACAGAGGAATCCTAATAGGAATAAAAAACAGGATGATGAACTAGCAAAGACATAATAGAAAATGATGTATTGGAACTTGTATAGGTCTAGAATACAAGTATGAACTCAATTCTAAAAAGAAAATGCACAAAGGATCAACATCAATTCAGAAAATTATATGACACCAAAGCAAGAAACAATCAAAACAATAAAAGTACTACTAGAAGTAATGACATATATGGAATAACATGACTAAGACAAAACTTGACATGATTCAAAAATTAAAAGACACATCACAAATTTAACAACAAGTGAAAGGAAGCTTAAGGTAAACTCTAGGAAGGATAATGCCATTCCAAAAGAGCAACCATACTCATAAGAATTATGAGTGCCATTGATGGAGATCAAGCCCAAGAGAACATGGAGGCCACTCATCAAGCTCAAGAAGAGGTGGAGGCACAAATGGAGGACGCCCATGGAGGTCAAAGTCCACCTCAAAGGATTACAAGAAGCATGTTCAAAGCCTTGGGAGCTAGAGGACATTTATTTTCTCTTTTTGTAGTGTCTTTAGTTGAAGGTACTTAGAGGGAAACCTTAGAAACCTCTTTTTGTTATAGCATCTTTTAGGTTTTTAAATAGGAGCTTTAGGGGGGTGTATTAGTAGATAGGTGTAGGAGTAGAATAGGGGGTGCCAAAGTGAAGGAAGGGATCACACCTTCCTTGCTTGGCAATTAGCGCCGGTTCTAGATGGCTTTTGGAGGGAATTTTGAATTGTTTAGCTTTCATTTTTCAGCACCTTAGGCTATAAATAGAGGTTGCCTTCCTTGTAAAATTCAGATTTGAATTTATCTAAAGAAACTATACTCAAAATTGGAGTGAGCATTTGGAGAGCTTTGAGCTTCTACTCTAGTCTTATCTTGAAGGACCATGGTTTCCTCAAGTGGCGGCTTCCACACTCATCTAGGAGCATCCATACTTCTAGTGGCGTGATCATCCAACCTATCTTCCATCTTCATGAGCATTCTCTTCTTCTTCCTTTCTTCTTCTTCAATTGTTCATGTTGCCTTGTGTTTTGAGTTGTCTAGCTTTCGGTTTTTCTATTTTCAGCACCTATATTCTGTTTTGTTTTTAATTCTGTTCGGTTCTTTTGTTTAGTAGCTTAATTCTGTTCGGTTAATCTAGTTTCTATTCCTTTGTTGATTCAATTTGACAATATTTGGTTCATCCAAATGAGTTTGGGATTTGGTACTTGTTATTGGTGAGTTTCTTGATCTTAGAACCATGATCCAACTTCTAAGAAAGTGCCTCTACATTTTCCAGCTCAAGGTGATTCCTCAAAGTGTCAAGAATTTGTTCTATGTGGCTATTGGAATCACATCAGCCATAAACCTTTTCACAAGCACTTGGTGTAAAAGAAAAAAAAAAACAGCAAGAATACTCAATTAAAATTCTAAAACAGAAACTTAAATTGCAAGAAATTAAAGAGCTCTTGAAATTAAAGTGCACACAACTCAACAATTAAGCAAGAAGAACCTAAGACTCATGATACCACATGATGTGATTCCAATAGCCATATAGAGAAAGGTTCTTGACCTTCTTAGGAATCACCTTGAGTTGGACATTATAGAGGCACTTTTCTTAGAGTTGGATCATTGTTCTAAGACAAGAACTCACCAAAAACTAGTACCAAATCCCAAACTCATTTGGATGAACCAATTTTAGTCAAATTGAACCGAACAAAAGAGTAAGAAAAGCAAAGGAACAAGATGAATGGACTGAAATATAAAACTGCCGAACCAAAACTCATAAAAAACAGCAAGAACACCAAACCAAAACTGAAGAACACAAGCTAACAAAAACAATAGAAAGAGAAGAAAGGAAGGAGAAGAGAGTGCTCATGAAGATGGAAGAATGTTGGATGATCTCGCCACTAGAAGTGTGGAATGCTCCTAGATGAGAGTGATGCCGCCACTTGAGGACTCCAAGGATCCACCAAGATAAGACTAGAGAAGAAGACTCAAAGCTCTCCAAAGTTCACTCAAAATTTGAGTAGAGTTTTCTTAGATTAATTCCAATCTGAATTTTACAAAGAGAGCACCTCTATTTATAGCCTAAGGTGCTGAAAAGTAAGCTACACAAATTCAAAAAAACTCCCTCCTAAAAAGCTTCTAGAATTTGCGCCTAAAACAAAGCATGAGGAAGGTGTGATCCCTTATCTCACTTTGGCACCTCCTTATTTACTCCTACACCTATCTACTAACACACCCCCCCTAAGACTCTTAACTAAAGACTAAAAGATGCTAAAACAAAAGAGGTTTCTAATGTTTCCCTCTAAGCACCTTCAACTAAAGAAATTACAAAAAGAGAAAATAAATGTCCTCTAGCTCCCAAAGCTTTGAACATGCTTCTTGTAATCCTTTGAGGTGGACTTTGACCTCCATGGGCGTCTTCTATTTGTGCCTCCACCTCGTCTTGATCTTGTTGATTGGCCTCCATGTCTTCTT